>NC_025999.2:16056021-16079792 GCF_000442705.2 Elaeis guineensis | reverse complement strand
TTTGCTATTAAGAATTATTAGAGAATGATACACTCATTAGTCACTACTCCATTAATGGCAAACTAGATAGGATCAAGGATTTCTTCGATTGATCTTCCTGTTCAGTCTTTAGATACATTATCTTCTAATTCCAACAAATATATCTATTCATATTTAGTTTAATTTAATGCATCTGATTTACCAAAAAAAAAAGTAATAAATCTTGGTTACCGAAAGCTCTAAGATAGGCTACATTATACACCCATTGGTCCTCTTCAAAACAAACTAATATTATCACATTTGCCCCCACAATGAAAAAGAAGAAAAAAAGAGTGCACCTAAAATATAACCTAAGCTGATGGATAGAGAATTTAAAAAAACTGTTGAGTTGGGTACTCTTGCTCAGACCCATTGTAATCCTGATACAACCTCTCTCTCCCTTTGGTATATCTCTAATTGCAATCAATAGAACTCTACACTCCCATCCACATTGTACCTAGCTTGAGATTTTGCTTCTTCTTGCCATCTCTGCTTCAGAAGAGCAAACCTAATTAATAATCACAACAAAAGTTCTTCAAGCAAATTAAATATTCCAAAACAAAGCACATTAGCCAGCAAACTCAACAAAAATTTTGAATATACTTATGGTCTATGGTTGTTGATGCTATTGATGAACCGAGCAATGTTGTTGCACCTCTCGAGGCATATAACTAGGCTCAATGGATCCTCAAACTGAAAGCAAAGTCATCATGCTATCATCATCATCATGCTTCCAATTTTTTAGGTAATCAACGTCACTAACATACTCTGTATTGCTGTCGATCACTAAGCTAACATTGATGTCGGCTTAGTGGTTGGGAGTGAATGGAAGGTGACTAAGATGGATGAAGTTGGCCTCCCTGATCGAAAGTATTTCTATGGGGATCCCTTGATGCTTAAGTTAGTAGATGATTGGAGAACAAGGAGAGAAAAAAAGAGAATGAGAAGAATTTTTTGATGTAGACTCGATACTTACTTGGGTCCCCTGCTTCCCTCTAGTTATAGAGATGGATTAGTGGCCTTTCCCACAAAAGATGGTGGCCATTATCGAAAGGTTCATACAAATTGCACGAGTGGAGATCATGCTCCATATTTTAGACATGAAGAGGGCAAATTGTCCTTGGCTATTGTACTGATGTTTTCTTATGTAGTTATGTTGGGTGGATGTCTGGCCAGGACACCACCTCCCAAGATCCTTTCAGTACTACGCGATGCAACAGGAAGAAAGAAGAAACAAAACAAAGAAAAAACAATCAAAATACGTGGATCAGCCACAAAAGGGCTCGCCTCCACGGGGCATGCAAACTTTACTATGAAAAAAAAATTTTACAAGAGGAGACCTCACCCTCAACCCTTGTACATCCAATTCTCTCTCACATGAAGTTCCCCTCACAAAAGCTCTCTCTCTCTTGGAGACCCCCTGAACCCCTGAAGAGCCTGACGATCGCTGTCCAGGAGCCTCCTGCTCCTTCTCTCACAGCGCCCTCGCCTCTCTCTCTCTTCTCGGGGTCGTACGGCCTTCGTACGGCGAGAAACACAAAACCACACCTCTCTGTTACCTCACAGGGCCTTTTAAAGGCTTAAACACTCTTTAAACTTGATTAGAGAGGATTAGGAGTCCTAAACAAAGTCAAGAAATCCTCCTGACCGTCGGATCAAGACCGGGAACCACCTGGGCCCTCCGATCGTGCTCCGATCCACGGAATAGTGCCGTGGACCGCGAGAAACGCGTGAGAAACGCCCACGCGGTCCACAGACCGCTCCGTGGACCACCCGGTCCACGGTGGACCGGGGATGGGCCAGCAGGCCGCTGGGTCGCGCGTCCCGTGCGGGCCTGGGCCTGGGTCGCGCGTCCCCGCGGGCCTGGCCTGGGACGCGCATCCCGCGCAAGCCTGGGTTGCGCGTCCCGCACGGGCCTGGGTCCCGCATCCACGCGGGCCTGGGACGCGCGTCCCGCGCGCCGCCGCCTGCGGCCGCGCCGCTGCCGCCCGCCGCCGGTCGCCGGCGGTCCCCACCACCTCGATTCTCGTGCCGACTTCAAAAGCTCGTATCTCCTCCATCCGTGCTCCGTTTCAGTGATCTTGATCTCTTGGACTCCGTTTTTCACCCAACCTCCTGTGGGCTCAATGTGGGCTGAATCTCGAGGCATCAAATTAACAATCTTCACCTCGACTCGATATTCGGCCTCCTCCAAACTCCGAGAGCTTCTGGATCTCCTCGCCCCCATCCTGGGGCATCGCCTGCTGATCATGGATGGGCAAACATGGGAGTCGAGCCAGGCTGCTCAATCCCATCTCCGTCGTATGCTGTGCTCCTCCTGACCTGAGACCTACTCGGGCATCATCCTGCGGCAATAGGAATCTACCTTGCGACGTCGCCTCTCATCCTCCGAGTCTCTGTCTCGTGCCCGATCCGCCTCCTGGAGCTCCACCTCGCTCTGGGCTCCACCTGGCTCCCGATGCTCCACCTCGCACTGGGCTCCCTGCCAGGTAATAATGTCCTCTGCTCCCCTTCTTCCCCTCCAGCACAATCCTATCGCCGCGTAGCACCCTCAGGATTCCTCCACCAGCTACCGTCCTGTAGCCTCTCGAATCCAGTCTGCTAAGTGAGATAAGATTCCATCTGAAATCGGGTATGTATCAGACCTCCCCCAATCTCCTCACTGCACCATCATGTGTCCTCCAGCTGACCGTCCCAATGCCTCTGCTCGCACAGCTCAATCCATCCGGCAGATATACAGTGCTCTCACTGTTCTCCAGGGAGTCAAACTTGCTCCTCTCTGCAACACACATGATAGGGGCATGCAGAATCTAATATCCACTGCTGGGAAGAAGTAGATACCTCGTCAGATATCTCCAGACATCTCCATCTGAATCACTGCCGGCCGTCGCTACAGCAGCCACTGTCCGATTTTTCAGTTGAGGGCAATCTCTGGCTAGATCCCCAACTCTTCACACCGTAACACCTGGTTTTGCTCAAGTCCCTCCTGGACTTAGACCGCCCTCGATGCGATCTTCTGTCCTCTGTCTACCGCCTCCTGCACCTCCAGAAGCCACCAAAGCTGAGCTATCGACACCTGAGCTCGAAGCGGGTTCTCCCTCCTGAGAACCTCGTTCTGGAGTATCGCCGCGACCTCGTCCATCTTGATTGTCTCTTCCCCACTAGAAGAGCAGTCACCAAGGACTCGTACGAAGAGGGAAGCGATGCCAGCAAAACCAGCGCCCTGGTCTTCTCCTTAACGTTCTCGCCAACGCTGAGAAGGTCGGTGGATCTTCTGGAAGTGGCTCAGATGCTCCTGCACGCTCTGTCTCTCAGTTCATCCGCAGTTGGTAAAACTGTCTCCAGAGGAAAAGAGTGTTGGTGAGAGACTTCGTCATGTACAACTCCTCGAGTTTTCGACCACAGACCGTCAGAGAAGTCTCGCTCAGCACATGGATCACCGCCTCATCGCAGATACATGCGGATGGTACTCACGTCTGCATCTGTAGCCGTTTTTCAATCCCCGCACCTCATAGGGTCGGCTTCTCATCGCATAAGAGAGCATCGATCAACCCTGTTGGATGAGTAGTCCTTCACCTTGCCTTGCCACAAGGAGAAATTGCTCTTACATCAACTTGTTGATCTCCATCTTGATTGTTCCTGTTTTCCTCCATCTTCAGTCTTGCTCACCACCACTGCAATCTGCGTCCTTGTACCGCCTTGCTCTGATACCACTTGTTGGGTGGATGTCTGGCCAGGACACCACCTCCCAGATCCTTTCAGTACACGCGATCAGCAGGAAGAAAGAAGAAACAAAACAGAAGAAAAAACAATCAAATACGTGGATCAGCCACAAAAGGGCTCGCTCCAGGGCATGCAAACTTTACTATGAAAAAAAAATTTTACAAGAGGAAGCCTCACCCTCAACCCTTGTACATCCAATTCTCTCTCACATGAAGTTCCCCTCACAAAAGCTCTCTCTCTCTTGGAGACCCCCTGAACCCCTGAAGAGCCTGGCGACCGCTGTCCAGGAGCTCCCGCTCCTTCTCTCACAGCGCCCTCGCCTCTCTCTTTTCTCGGGGTCGTACGGCCTTCGTACGGCGAGAAACACAAACTACACCTCTCTGTTACCTCACAGGGCCTTTTTAAAGGCTTAAACACTCTTTAAACTTGATTAGAGAGGGATTAGGAGTCCTAAACAAAGTCAAGAAATCCTCCTGACCGTCGGATCAAGATCGGGAACCACCTGGCCCTCCGATCGTGCTCCGGTCCACGGAATAGTGCCGTGGACCGCAAGAAACGCGTGGGAAACGCCACGTGGTCCACAACCGCTCCGTGGACCACCCAGTCCACGGTGGACCGAGGATGGGCCAGCAGGCCGCTGGGTCGCGCGGTCCCGCGCGGCCTGGGCCTGGGTCGCGCGTCCGCCAGGCCTGGGTCGCACGTCCGCACGGGCCTGGGTCCGCGTCCCACGCGGGCCTGGGACGCGCGTCCCGCACGCCGTCGCTGCGGCCGCGCCGCTGCCGCCGCGCCGGTCGCGGCGGTCCTCCGCCGCCTCGATTCTCGTGCCGACTTCATAAGCTCGTATCTCCTCCATCCGAGCTCCGTTTCAGGTGATCTTGGTCTCGTTGGACTCCATTTTTCACCGCGAACCTCGCTGTGGGCTCAATGTGGGCTGAATCTCGAGGCGTCAAATCCTAACAAGTTATAAATACCTTAACTAGCTCACCACGATCAAGGGGATATAATTACTTTCCAAAATCAGTGGCTAGCCATTTTGGGTCAAATCCTTTCTTATCTTTGTCCGAGGAGGCCAGATCGATTGAGGTGGCTAGGTCGACTGACAAGGCCAATTCCGCCAAGGCGAGAAGATTAGGTTGACCAAGTCCGAGTACATCCTGATCGATCTCAAGAATTCTTTGATCGAGGTCAAGGTGAATGTAGCCATATCATTTGCCCTCCACTCCTAAATCCAAGCTCTCATAAAATTGACCAAAGGGAGAAAATATCGACGACTGAGGTCGAGAATTTAGGAGTCAGGCTGCCCATAACAAATGCATCTCGACAAGTGAACTAGTGGACCGCTACGAGCATGCCATGTGTCCCATCCTACTTGTTTACATGATCGGCCCTCAAATTAGACCGTTAATCCTAGCGATTCACGGGAGGTCAGCTTCTCTTTATTCAAAGCTATTAATTGGCAAGCTTCCTATAGTGGCTAGGTGAACCATCACCTGATCGGAGCCATTTGAGCTCTTATAGATAGCCGTCATTTGTTATTTTCTTTTTACTTTCACTTTTACTTTGGAGAGGTTTTGTTTTGATGATTTTTTGGTGTCCTTTCGGCAATCATAGTCGGTTGCTCCGACAAGGCTTCCATCAGTACTGAGCTCCATGAGTTCAGAACCTCGAAGTTGAGCACTCGAGCTATCTAATCGGTCTCTTCTTTGGCCTTTCTCACTGTAGATTCTTTCAATCTAATCTTCTAATTTTTTATTTTCCTTCTTCCCTCCTCTTGTTGTCCGCCATAGGGCATTTTAACTTAAGATTAGCCAATCCAATGCTCTTCACCTTGGGGCCAAGATCCTCCTCGAATGGCTCTAAGGTAGATGCGGATCCAACCTACGGCCTTTCTAAGCAGTGTCCATCCTCACCCATAAGGATCTAGAGGTCGTATGTCTACAATTTTAAGTTTCTTCGAAGTTCTAGTTGGGGCTCACTAGTTCGAACGACTGGATATCTAAGTCCCTCAGGTCGGATAAGACTTTATGAGGAGTCTTTTAGGACTGGCTTGAAGTTGCCCTTCCACACCTTTATTGTAGAGCTCTTTAGGCCCTTTTAGAATATCCCATGTTCGGTAGCTGCGAATATATGGCGGCTAATCATATCCTTCCTCTCCATTATTTCCTCTTTGGCATCGAGCCTACCATCCGTCTCTTTTGGATATATTTTATCTTTAAGGAGCATCTTAGGGAGATCGAGTGACGATTTGTTTCACCTCAGATGAAATATTTCATCTAAAGTACTCTTTTCTTCATTCATAGACACGTGCTGGGCATCCAGGAAGACCCAATTCACTTGCTACCAATTTGACATTTTCTCTGCAGTAATTATCAGTTTTAACTTAGTTAAGATTTCTTCTTACATGATAGACTACAAAGACTCCCTGCCAATTTGACTGATATGGACAAGAAAGAGTTCATGAATGCTCAGATTGATAACTTTGAAGTCCAGCCCTTCAACCCTGCCAAGCCGAGTTCTCTGCTGGAAGAAGTTGATGGTGATCTCTGCCTTAATCTACCTAGTCTACAATAACAATCTTTAAACCTTGAAAGTATCTAGATATTAATTAAAAGACCCTTAGGCCGTGTCTTCTTGAGTGTGTGTGAGTTGAATCATGGTCATAGTCAGCAAACTGTGTCCAGAGGATGGTTTCCACGGTCGTCCAAACTGGAAGTCTCTATTGAATGAAAGAATAAAATTCTAATACCTGCTGCTAAATTTATTGCATGGAATCTTGCTAAACTCAGCTTTTCCATCCCAATCCATTTGATTACTTAAGATAAGCCCTAGTTAGGTCACCATGCAGCAGGTACCTCATTTGACTTCAAAGATGAGTGCAGCTCATGTTTTTCATTAAGAGTCTGTTTGGTTGGGGTAAGTCAGATTACGAAGTAATCTCATAATTTTTTGGATAATTATAGAAAAAAATAATTTTTACTATGTTTGATTGAAAAAAAATTACTCCAAAAATAACATTGAAAAAAGATTACTACGTTTGACCAGAGGTAAGTTTATGCAGGAATATGACCAAATTTATAAATATGACCAAATTTATAATACTAAGATAATATTATTATCTCCAATTAATTTTAATATAATGACTATAATCACGTAGCCCTTTATATAACGTCATCTCTATCTTGATTTTTTTGAAAAAATCTTCTATTAAATGAATTTGAAAAGATATCAAATAAATTTAATAATTATATATGCAGAATTATTGAGGATATTTTTACTAAATATGGATTACCACCATTCGAAAATTTACCAAACACCAATCTTTCATGATATTTGTTTTACCTTCTCTCTCTGAAAAATAAGTATTTGGTGCATCATCTTTTTACCACTCTCCCTTCTCTTTTCCATATCAAATATGATAATTTGATATGAGATTTATTTTCTCATACCAGATTCCCCCTAACCAAATGGATCCTAAGTTGCTCTGGATAAAAATAATCATAATTTATATCTATCAAATACTAATAATATAATCTATTTTAGTCTTCAACCTTCCACACCGTCGCAACTAGGATCATCTACAAAAGATGCAATAGTGGATAACAGATTGAACTTGTGACCTATTTTATCATCTGGCTTATGCTTTGCAAGGATTTGTCCTGCCTCATAAGCCTTGAATTCATCTAATGTGACTAGACTTTGTCAAAATGCTGCAATTATGTGCCCCATAATTCATAGCAATTACCATCCAATCAGTCGACAAGCACCTAGGCAGATTGAGCATTGCTTGCCAAACCTACAAGCATCTAGCTAGAACCAATGACAGAGAAAATGCTGACTCTTTCAGACATTCTAAGAAATATTGACCTGTTAGAAACAAACTAGTTAGTTTCTGATGCAGATGTTGAGAAGTTCTTTCAGACGCTTTGGTTCGAACATTTAAGATCATTCAGCAATGAGCATGTTTCTCGTGGTTAAAAAGGAGAAGAAACATCCTATCATTGTCATACAACAAGTAGAATCCTCCAAGGGCAACAAGGAAAGTAGTTCACAAAGAAGAGGAACCGAGTTCACTTATTCTTGTGCACTGATAGATGAAACATAACATACGGTCTATAGATAGCTTAAATGTATCAAAAGTAGCACAAACACAACTATAACTTCCTGACAGTTCTATACAGGGATAACAGGAACATCCACTAAAGACTTAATATGACTTGATGCGGAATTGGACACCATCTGACAGCATACGGTATAAGGATCATCTTTCCAACAAAAAGAGATATCGATTAAGATATCTTTCATGTGCAATGTTGCTCAACGATCTGCATTAATTCCCAAGATACGGACTCTGTGCATGTTTGGTAACTTGGCAACTAC
Organism: Elaeis guineensis; assembly: GCF_000442705.2. Taxonomy (NCBI): domain Eukaryota; kingdom Viridiplantae; phylum Streptophyta; class Magnoliopsida; order Arecales; family Arecaceae; genus Elaeis; species Elaeis guineensis. The sequence goes on along the minus strand of NC_025999.2, from coordinate 16,071,674 downwards.
CAGCACTATCACTGCAAGCGTATTGAGTGAAAGCATTGGATTTTGGTAATCAGTTGTGTGGGAAGATATCAAGTACCTGCACATATGGACAGGAGAAATCAAGTAGCATAACAAGAAAATAAGAAGTAAAATATGCTGGTTTTTGAAAAATTTTTGATAAAAAATTTCTAAGAAATCTGGATGTATGGTAGTCTAGATTTGCTGAATGCCATTGATTAGGTCTACATGAACTAAAATGACTTCCAACTACCAACAAAGGAAATGAAAAGGAAGAGACCTCATGCAGATAGCAAGTTCTTGAAATAAAATGCAAATACTAGATGTTCAAGTTAGTTTAACCTGATGAGACCAATAACTAGCTGATTATGGATTCACTCAGAACTGATGGGATCTGGCTGAAGTTGGTTGTAGCCTTCTCTGTATATATATCAAATGAAATGCCTACAACTTGGGCTATAACCAGTTTAAACATGTTCAGCAAGCATGACAAACAAGAATGGGTTGTGGACTACAAACTAATATGGGAAAACAGGAAATATCAAATATGTGGAAAACATTATCCACTTTGCAAAACTTTAGCATGCTTGGAAACTAACTTGAGAACCACAATGCTTCATGATAAATGAATACTTCAGTCTGGTGAGAGGTACAATTATAAGATTGAGAATTACAAGATTGTTTTAGGAAGAATATTAACTCCTATATTTGGTTTCCAACTTGACAACCTGGTTATCTAACAATGAAACAAAATCAAGCTATGAAACTCATATCTCAGAAGTCTAGCAAAATCTGTCTACCATAGAATCAGACATAATATGTAAGGCTGAATGATGTAATTTCCAACATATTTTGGACACAAAATCATCTTTCTTGGAAAAGATGGGAAAAGATGCCTATGCATCTTGAGAGTTCCAACATGTGCAGCATGTAATTCTCTATTGGCTTAGAGGACAAGGAGCTCTGTACCATTGCTCTTGCACTACATAAATGAACCAAATGGAGCAATAAGAAGGCACCCTTACCAACATGATTGGAGATACCTATATAAGTACCTAAGGTTGCAAAAAGAAAAAAAAATGGAATGCTTTTCTGCTAAACACATGTTCTTGAAAGACTTTGAGTCAATGAAGGAGAAGACAAATGAAATTGAGTTCTTAATTGAGCAAATGATCATGAAAAGATCATAACACCCAAACTGTTCAAGTACAGGCTCATCCAGAGACTGAGTAAATGGTGAACATCTAAGTTAATCAAATGCATAGGAGCTGAAACAAGGCAACACCTGCACAAGTGTGAGATGATGACTCACAAGGTAGATAATGTAACATGCTGTATTCTAGCATGAATCTCCACATGAGATAGACAAAAAGTCCTGTGTCAGTGGTTTCTTCTTTACTCCACTTAAATAGCCCTGGCCTTGCAGCCCAACAAAAAAAAAAAAAAGAAAGCCCTTTCTCATGACACAAATATATCTAGAAGAAACTTTACCATCAAGCCATTCAAAATACAGTATCATATAAGACTCCAAGTTTAGATTTTCTCAAGCAGCGCTTGTCAAACCAATCACTATCCATGCAATTCTAAATCTAAAGGAACCCAGATAATTAAATGACAACTTATAAAATTTTCTATTAAAATTGGCCTTCTATAAATTACCAAACATAATACACTTGCAAGCAAGGAAGGAAACAAGAGTAGCATCTCGTGCATTCACATAACACAAAAAAACAAGCATTTGGATTAAGTATCTTTTGAAACATATTATTGTTAGTAGCATGTACCTGATATCACCCAATTGATGGAAACAAAATGATGATTAACTACATTAGAGAGGATGTGCAGAGCCAATCTTAGTCATCTCAGTCCATTTAGAACCCAGCTCAGACTTAATACCAATATGTTGTCCAAACAGTAACAACTGTACCAGCCATCTGGTGAGTGGTTCCAACTGATTTTTTTCAATGTTAACTGTAAGCCAAGAATGACAAAAGCATACTTACAGGACAACAGGTACAATGGTCAAAAACTTCCTATTCCGTGTCAGTTGCTTGCCATTGTCCATCTGCTCCCACCAAGTCAAATTATTGTAAATACCCTGATCTTCAGCAAAGGGAGTTCCCTTCTTCCAATGGAAAAAGTGATAGGTAACCTGAGACAAATCAAGTCAAGAAATGAATTAAGATAAGAAAAGTACAAAAAAAAAAAAAAAGATACAAGGTTACACATGAAGACATTATAACAATTGAAGATAATATTGTCAGTCATCAAATCAAAGAAAAACCTATTAGCTGAAAACCAAAAAAAATGGTTGACTGGTTGAAAATAGCAAATTCAGACTATATGTACTTCATAATGTAAATATAATGATAAAGAAAAAAAATATTCAGATATTGCTCATTGGGTTCATAATTAAACAATAAGAAATAAAAATTCAGCTTCTAACTTCAAAAAACAGAATGCTTCTAATTTGCATATACATGGTGTTCCAACACCAAATCTAATCTGCATCATGATTTCTAATGATGTGATGACATCATTGTACTAACATCATCATGTTAGAAATTTGAAGTACGACCATATTGCCCATAAGCAGTGAAGCAGCCATGTTGAAGCATAAAAGAATATCCAACATTTTTTTTCTGCCATCTATAATCAAGCAGACAAGTTAGTGGAAATGTGCACTCTCAAATCAACTCTATGCAAATATCCATACTCTCATGCAAAATTTAATATCTTCAGAATATTTACACATAAGAAAACAAAATATGCATTTTAGAGTCAATTTACTATGTGTTGTATGCTTTCCAAGGCTGGTATGTGTTAGAATTACAAGCTAATATATACATAAAAGGAGGTCCTCTGACTAACTTCCTACAATATTCTCATCATTTCCTATGCATCTTTAACACTTAAAGACCACACTGAAAAATATATCTTCCTATGATATCATTACCAGTATTGATCTCAGTTTCTCGATCAGATTTTCTAGTCCATGGAAGATGGAGTCAACTTCAACGGTCAAGTAAGAATAATATTTCGTAAATCAAATATGTCCAATTTACCAGGTCATAAGATCGATAGAATGAAGATGAATCAGACAAAGAAGACGATGACTCATCACAAGTGATTAAAGGTCATGACAGATGATGCAAAAAATTGGAGCTAACCAACCTGATGGATTCAGGTATAGTTGACCTAATATGAAGCAAACGAAAACATGAAATTTGTTCAATCTTGTATCCCAAGTTCCCCAAATATGGTCTCTCTATCATGTTGCTGAAGGTTAAAGCAAGGATATTATCATCAGATAATCTTTTTTTCTCTGAAAATTGCATGGTAATTTGAAAAGTAATTAAAAAATAAGTTACTCTATCACTCATCTGGATCAAAAGAGAACAATAAAAGCCAACAAGGTCCTCCAAGGTTACTCCACATATTCTTAATCCAATTCAAAATCCTAGATGACCAAGTCAGTCAAAGATACTATATAAAGTTAATTCCCCAGAACTGTGTCCAAATTATAGCAGCTACCCCTTTCTTTCCCTTGCCATGTCACCAAAGGTTGAACTTTTTTGAGAGTTCTACGCAATCAAAATCACTCCAATTTTTACGCAATCAAACAGCTGAAAAGAAAATTAAAGCCAGCACTATGACCTGACTCCTTCTATCTACTCCCCATTTCCAATCCAAAAAAACAGAATAAAAAACTCAAATCGCAGAACAATCCTAACTTTCTACCAAAATCACATCGGAGAAGGGCAATAACTCATCAGAATCGGTAAAATTAAGCTCCCTTAAAGTTCTAGGATCAGAAACAAACCAAAAGGAGATCTAAGAAGCACAGAAGAGAGGGCATACGGCGAAATGGAAGAGGTTGACGACAGTCCATGCCATCCCGGGGGAGCAACCGAAGATAGAGAGCACGAGGAGCCAGGAGAAGAAGAGGATAAGGATGTAGGTGGTCCAGACCCCGGGGTACATGAACCACTCCGTGTTCTTGTTCAGATCCACCGGCGGCACCGTCTGCACGTAGAGCTTTGCCATCCCTCCTCTTCACTCTCCCTCTCTCTCTCTCTCTGTATCCAAAAAGCTCCAATTTTTTCTCTATGAGACGGAGCGAGAGCGTGGATGGAGAAGAAGAGAAGAGCGGTGGAGGATTTAATAGGTGGGGGAAGAAGAAGGGAGAAGACTTCTTCAGAGAGGAGAGCGGGAGGGGTGGAGCAAAGAGATCGGTCAAAGTGTCGACTTTGACTTTGCAATCGCCGTCTCCTTTGGAAACCGAGTGTACCGTGCGCTGGATCAACGAAATCCAGCTCGCAGTAGGAATGGATTCGGTTTGTTAGATGTACAGATGGACTTTGCAGAAAATTCCACGTGAGGCGCACCACATTGTCCTATTAAACTATATAATTATTATTTTATAATATATATTTTATATTTTATATTTTATATTTTTATTTAAAATTTTAAATAATAAAAATATTTTTTTAAAAAAATAATATTTTATATCGATATTATAGCATCTTACATTAAAATTATAATTTTTTACATAGGACGTAATAATTTTTTTATATGATATCATAAAGAGAGAAAAATATTTTTATTGTTAAAAAATTTTAAAAATATTTTTTTTATGATATTTTGTGAAAAAATTATGGCACCTCATACAGAAAATCATAATTTCAAATCAGAATGTCATAATATCGACATGAAATATCATAATTTTTTTGAAAGAAAAAAATATTTTCATCATTCAAAATTTTAAATAAAAAATAAAATTAAAAATTAAAAAATGATAGTTACATGATCTAATCAGATGAGATGATGTGCTTCATATCGAATTTTTTATACCGCAAACGATATACATAGATGGAATGGAGGCTTAAGCATGCCTGAGTTGGGCACCCAAAAATGCTGGCCGCCATCCTAACTCTTTTCCCAATATTCTACCATTTGGAAGTATTTCTAATCGGAAACTATTTGATTGTAATATCAAATACTTTAATATTTGACAAGTTTGTGGAATAATTTTAATTTATAGATCTTTTTGCAGCTATAATTTTTCTTAATCAGAATAAATATCGTAGCCACACTAATTTGGTGACGGTGGCTAAGGATGCTACTATTTTTGTTTGCCGATAGTCAGCCTACCACAATAATTCTGTAGTGATAATTTATTTTTACCGTCAAAAGTCTATATCGTTGAAATGATAATTTAGGTCAAAAAAAGGCATGGAATATATTTACCCTACTTTTACAAAGTAAAAACTTGCTTTTGAGCTTTGAATAATTCACCATGAAATCACCGCATGCCAGCATTCTAAGATTGCGTTTGGTCCGTAATTGAAACTAAAATGGGCTAAAATAAGAATGAAAATAATCATATCTTTTGATATGTTTGATTGATGATTAAAATTGAAATAAAATTTTAATATTAAAAAATAAAAATTAAATTAAAAAAATAAAATATTATTTTTTATAATCAAAATGGGAAGAAGGTTCACCCTACCCAAAGAGCCCATCTCCTCTCCAACAAAACATGCGTTAAAATAATTATATCAAAGTCCACCGCCTGCCCATCTCCATTGGAAGCGACGACCGGAACAGCCAAACACGAACCGTGCACGGACAGTTGCTAGCTTTGAAGGAGTCTAAAGACTTCGGTCCACCATGCATTCTAATCATGTTCATTATAAGATCTTGGCTTCGATCACAACCATCCATTTTAAGGGAGGCCTTGTTAATTGGTTGGGATTCAAAAGTGGTCATGTTTCGAGTCAAAGCACCGTAACCATGATTTTTTTTGGTTTTAAAAAAAAAATTCTGGTGACGGTGCTTTGACAACAAATCTCTGTCATTTTCCTTAGCTTCTTCGTAAGCAACTTACTATTAATCTTAGGAGATATTTAATTAAAAAAAATTAAAATTTAAAATTAAAATAAAAATAAATAAATTTTATTCTAACCATTTAAATGGAAGGAATCTCATTCTCCAAAATGAAATAAAAATTATCCAGTATATCTACAACTCAACCCATATTCTTCTCTAAAGATTCAAATTTTTATTCATCACGAACCAAATACTTTGGAACATTTGGTCATTTCTATTTCGATTTTAATTTATACTAATTTTTATTTCAATTTTAATTCTAATTATAAATTAAATATCTTTTTAAAATTATCACCTCTAATTCCTAAGTTTTCTTCTCTCTTTTGCCCATTCTTTCTGGTTTAATGGGTCTTGGATCTTTTTTCGAAGTCTACTGTCAAGGATGCCTTTGTCCGGATGCTTCTTTTTAGATACTTTAATTGTTATTGTTCTATTAAATTATTGTATTTGTTGAGGTGATACATATGGAATTAACAATTTGTAACCCAAGAGTAATTGATGAATAAGTCAACAGTAAATTGTAACGTTTGTGATACTACAGCAAAGAAAGCCTGTGACGGTAGAATTTTAGTGATACTTAGCAAAATCTATTACTGTAACTATTCCTCTGGACGGAGATGCAAGTGGATCGGATCAGATCGGATCATGAGTAACTTCGATCCGATCTAATTTTTTGATCGAGTTCTAATGTTGGATCCAGATCCAATTCAATTGAAAATGGATTGAATTGGATCGGATCTATAATCAAAAAGTCTACCTCATTGGATTATTTGGATTGGATCGGATCGGATCTATGTATAATCCGATCCCAATCTAAAAATTTTGGATCCAGCTCGAATCCAAATTCTGATCGGATCTTATTCATATGATAAACCAATATATGCAAAATTTATGATAAAAAAAAATAAATACTATTTTATCTTGACTATTAATTTATAAGTAATTTTTCAAAATCTCACAGTCAAATTGAGTAAAACTGTATGAAAAATAATAATACTACAAGAGCATTTGAAATTCTAATCCTACTTTATTTATTCTATAGTTTACATATTGGATTCAATACTAAATTCAGATCGGATCGGATCCGAATTCAGTAAATCCAAATTCGATCCGGAATATTGAACGGATCTAATTTTAAAATCCAACCCTGTCCTTTAAGGCTTTTAAAATAGATTGGATTGGGTCTAAGCAGATCGGGCTTGATCGGATCACAGGTTGCTCCAACCCATATGCAGCCTTATTTATGGGTGTTGCTAAAATATTTTATGTTATGATGATATCTTGTAGCCGCTACAAAAAATAATATTATATAATAATAGTTTTAGAAATTATCACAAAAGGTTTGTAACATTGCAGTAGTTATACACAAATATTACTAAATACTCTTTTATTACATTGGTACATTATAATCATAACAGAAGATGATAATTTATAGCAATAGTTTTAAAAAAAATAAAACAATAAATTTATAATTCATGGTTATTTGAAAATATTATTAAAAGTTGTTATAAGCATGGATATCTCATTCTACTGATGAAATACTATATTATATCTGGCAATATATTTTAAAATAAATACTATATATATATATATTGTAGAAATCAAAATTACTACCAAAAATAGAGAAAATCAATATTCAGAAAATAATATATAATTTGCACTATCATGAAGGAAGAATCTATAATCTATTAATTAAATCAACCATATTTTATATAGTAATCTATTAAATTTAAGATTTTTTTTGTATGCGAGTGGTGCTGATAATCCATCAGAATCTCCATCATTATATGATAGGAATGGTTTCCGGGTGCACCAAAGGCATTTGATGTTTTATAGGTTAGGAGGCTGGGGGCGATGGATGTCAGAAGGTATTGAATGATAGCCTGGAGAACGTGGCCTAGTCATTCATATCCAAGGGCAAGATGCAAAAGGTTTTAATTTCTATACTCTTTGGATGGTCATGTCTTCGTATTCTGGGTTTGACAAATTCTTATTCCCTGTCTTTGTTATAGCCCAAAACCCAGCAGATCCAAAGCCCAAAACAGAAAAAAAAAAAAAAAAAAAAAAAAAAAAAAAAAAAAAAAAAAAAAAAAAAAAAAAAAAATCGAGAAGAAAACTCTCGTTCTTCTCCAGCAAGACCAAAGCCTATTAGGAGTCCTAGGACCCCTCGAAAATCTTAGGACCCTCTATAAGAAGGTCTCCCCTCTTCTTAAAATCGATCCATCGGCCTCTTCTCCCTCGCTTTCTTTCTGATTTTCCGAAGTAGAGCCGCGGACACCGTTGTGAATCCCATTGCGATTGCCCGCCGACGAGGTCCCAGGAGGCCGAGGTAAGTCCTTCTCTTTTTCCCCTCTTCCTTCCCTTTCCTTCCATGCCCTTGTGCGTGGTGGCCGGCGACGAACGTCGTCAATTTTTGGTCGGGAAAGACCCCTGTTTTTGGGCTTATTTTTCGTGAATTTCCGGCGCCGGCGATCAAAATTGACCGCCGGCCATGTTTCCTCCGTGATCGGGGACTGGCCCCATCGGCCGCCGGCCTCCGCCGTGGCGGCCGCGGCCCAAACGGCCGATCAAGGCCGGAGGACCAAGAGTCCTCTGTTCCGGCGCGGGAAGAAGAAGAAGAAGAAAAAGAAGAAAAGGAAAAGAAAAAAAAAAGAAAGAGAAGAAAAGGAAAAGAAAAAAAAAGAAGAAAAAGAAGAAAAGAAAAAGAAAAAGAAAAAAAAAAGGGACGGAGAGAGAAACTCTCTCTCTCTAGATTTAAGATTTATGAAATTAATTAATTAATTTAAAAAAATTAAAAAATTAATTAAATTAGCAATAAAAATAAAAATAAATAAATATAATTAGGGTATCCATGGATTAGTTCGAAAATCCTGGATGCTGTCGACGAATTGATCCTCGTGGGAACATTAGATTTTAATAATTTAGTTATTTTTAATTCGATAAAATTTGATTTAAAATATGATATTTGACGTATCAGGTTCAGAGAAGGATTTTCGAGATCCCTAGAATTTTTAGTTTGGATTTCTTTTGAGGTAAGTAGTGTTTTTTTTCTAAATTTATCTGATAAATTATGAATTAAATAAATTTATGCATGCTTGTGATTGAAATTATTTATTGAAATAATTATTGGAATTATTTATGATGAAAGTTAATTGTAGAAAATTATTTATGATTGAAGTTATTTGTGAGCAATTATTATGATGATATATGATCTCAAAGAATGTTATAATTGATTTGACTGAATATCAATTAATTTTATTATTTTGAAAATAATAATGAATTGGAAGACAATATGAAATTGACAACCTGACTGTGTTGAGGACCCCGCCAATGGGGGCATATACGTTGGCAATTGACTGTCCTGAGGATTTATGTCGCCAGATAGACCAGCGGTAAAAACCGCCAGTTAGACTAGCGGTTCCAAAGACTTGCTGCCAGATGATTCGCAGCCCACCGCAAGCAGATACGCGGTATTATGACCCTGCTACAGGGATAATGTGGTCATAGTCATGGTTGGTAAGAAGAATTTAAGAAATTGATGAATTTAAGAAGAAAAAATAATTGGAAATTATGATGAATTGACTTTTATATATGATTGACAGTATGAATATGATTTCATGAAATTACATATTGATTTGTTATGCATAGTATTATTTGCCTGATTATTCAGTTAAAGGTATACACTGCTTACTGGCTATTTAGCTCATGATAAGTTTTATGTTTTTCTTACAGATACAGAAAATTAGCATGATGCGGGATTTCGGTTGGAAGAGCGATTAGAGTTGGAGTTAACTCATTGATTTAGGATTTTCTCAGAATTGATTCAAGACTTTAGTTTTTTTTTAGTATTGACTTTGTCAGACAGTTACTTTCTCTTGAACACTAGTTTTGATTTGTTATTTGAACCAAAGTTTGATATTGAATGAAAAAAATTTATTTAACTATTTGTGAAGATATCATGATGAGATGCCTTGCATGCTTATGAAAAAAGTATTCTATAAGTATGCGGCGGTTGCCATGACCCTCGATTCAAATCTCGGGTCGGGGGCGTGACAATTAATATGGTATTAGAGCATAAGTAGATAGATAGAGACATGTAGAATAAAGTGAGCGAGTGACGGGTAGACATTAGGAAATTGAAAGGTTAGTCATGATGATTATGATTTGACTTGTCACAAGTTATAACCTTATTAAGGATAAGTTATTATCTCAAATCTAACATAGGTCAATATGCCTCCACGACGAGCGAGGAATACTCAAGGAACGGTAGGAGGGACATCAAATCCACTTGGCAATAATACTCCCCAATTAAACAGCGGTACAACTCAGCAGGAGGGAATCCATGATCCTACCGAAAATACTCCGACAGCACAAGAGCCGAACATGACTCAACTAATGCAAACTCTGATCGGAGTAGTTCAAACACAGCAACAGTTACTTCAACAACAACATGCACAGCCACGTCAGCAATTTCACCGATACCTGGACATGGAGAACATCCGATGCAGAGAAACAATATCGTCGAATTTAAGAAGCTAGCTCCTCCAGCCTTCAAAGGGACCATCGAGCCACAAGAAGCAGATAACTGGATTATGGAAATGGAGAAGGCCTTCACCGTGCAAGAATGCCACGATGAAGAGAAGATCCGCTATACAGCATATCTGTTACAAGGCGAGGCATACAACTGGTGGCATATACTGGAATAAAAATATGAGCACGATGGGATACCACTCACTTGGGAGAGATTTCGTGATGAATTCTTTGACAAGTATTTTCCCCGAAGTGTCAGAATACAGAAAGAACAGGAGTTCATTCACCTGAGACAGGGTAACAGATCTGTTGCAGAATATGAAGCCAAATTCACGGAGTTAGCCAAGTTTGTTCCGAGACTAGTTGAGATTGAGCAAGACAGAGTACACAAATTTGAAATGGGACTGAAGACAGAAATCAGAAGACAGGTTGTACCCTATGAGCTAACTACCTATGCCTCAGTTGTGAACAAAGCTCTAATAATTGAGAGAGAAGCTAATGAAGCTCATGCGGAGCGTGAACGGAATCAGAAGAAGAGAAATAGGTTTAGTGGAACTCAAGGACGAAATCAGAACAATATGGTTCCAGCAAAGAAGCCAGCAACTGATAAGAATCGTGAGAATGTGGCAGCCAGATGTTCGAGATGCGGCCGAAGAGAGCATGAGACTTCTGATTGCCCATAGAATACCGGTTCGTGTTTTAGATGTGGCCAGAAAGGACACAAGATTGCAGATTGCCCCCAGATGGACGAAAATAGATCAACACAAGCAAAGAACGGAGGTCAAAGGCCGAAAACTCAAGGAAGAATCTATGCACTCACACAACAGGATGCTCAGGCCTCCAATGCTGTGGTGACAGGTACCATTCCTGTATCTGGTATTCATGCTTCAGTTTTGTTTGATTCTGGTGCTACACATTCCTTTATATCCACTACTTTTATTAGACAGCATGATATAGGTTGTGAACCCATGAAAACCAAATTAATGTTGAGACACCAGTAGGTGGTATTTTGAGTACCGAAAGTGTGTGCAAGTCCTGTAGTATTAAGATAGGAGAAAGAGAATTACCAGCAGATTTGGTGGTCCTGGATATGCATAATTTCGATGTCATTCTAGGAATGGATTGGCTGGCTACCTATCATGCCTCTGTGGATTGCCATGGAAAGAGAGTGAATTTTCACATACCGGGAGAATTAACTTTTAGTTTTGATGGAAGTACAGGAACCACCCCTCCACGTATTATTTCACCTGAACAAGCTAGACAGATGATAAGAAAGGGATGTAGAGGTTACCTAGTATCAATAAAGAATAAAGAACATGATGAATTGAAGTTACAGGATATTCCTATCGTAAATGAATTTTCGGATGTATTCATTGATGATTTAGTCGGACTACCCCCAGATAGAGAACTTGAATTTACTATTGAGTTGGCACCTAATACCAATCCGATTTCTAAAGCTCCTTACAGAATGACCCCTATGGAATTAAAGGAGTTAAAAGATCAATTACAGGATTTATTGGATAAAAGTTTTATAAGGCCTAGTGTATCTCCTTGGGGAGCTCCAGTCTTATTTGTGAAGAAGAAAGATGGTAGTATGAGACTTTGTATCGACTATAGAGAGTTGAATAAAAATACTATCAGAAATAAGTATCCTCTACCTCGAATTGATGATTTATTTGATCAGCTGCAAGGTGCACAAGTCTTTTCTAAAATTGATCTTCGTTCAGGGTATCATCAGTTAAAAATTAAAACAGAGGACATACCAAAGACGGCATTTAGAACTCGTTATGGACATTATGAATTTTTAGTGATGCCTTTTGGGTTAACCAATGCTCCAGCAGCCTTTATGGATTTAATGAACAGAATATTCAGATCTTATCTTGATAAATTTGTTGTCGTATTTATTGATGATATCTTGATATATTCAAGAAGTAAATTGGAGCATGAAGAGCATTTACGGTGTGTACTATAAATATTGAGGAAAGAAAAACTTTATGCCAAATTTAAGAAGTGTGAATTTTGGTTGGACAAAATAGCCTTTTTAGGACACATCGTATCTAAAGATGAAATTTCTGTGGATCCAGCAAAAGTGGAAGCTGTGATGCAGTGGAACAGACCTACAAATATTTCTGAGATTCGAAGTTTTCTGGGAATGGCAGGATATTACAGACGATTTGTAGAAGAATTTTCTCGCATAGCTGCACCTCTGACTCGTCTTACTCAAAAAGGGGTTAAATTCGAGTGGTCTGAAGATTGTGAACAGAGTTTCCAAGAATTAAAACAACGATTAGTGTCAGCCCCTATCCTTACTATACCAACAGGAGATGAAGGTTTCACAATATATAGTGATGCATCTAAAAAGGGACTCGGCAGTGTATTGATGCAACATGGTAAGGTAGTAGCCTATGCCTCAAGACAATTGAAACCATATGAACAAAATTATCCGACACATGATTTGAAATTAGCTGTAGTGATTTTTGCCCTAAAAATTTGGAGACATCACTTATACGGTGTGCAGTGTGAAGTGTTTACAGATCATAAGAGCTTGAAGTATATTTTTACACAGAAAGAATTAAACATGAGACAGAGAAGGTGGTTAGAACTATTAAAGGATTATGATTTAACAATCCATTATCATCCGGGAAAAGCTAATGTTGTTGCTGATGCCCTTAGTAGAAAATCTGTGGGAAATTTGGCGGTTTTAATCACACATAATTTGGCGGTTTTAATCACACACCAAAGTCAATTGTTAAAAGATATAAGGAAATTAGAATTAGACATCCGAAAATATGACTCAACAGTACGGTTAGCCAACATGAGGGTTCAGCCAACACTCATTGAAAGAATTTCAGTTGCCCAGAATAATGATCCACAACTAATGAAAATAAGAAATTCAGTGAAAGCTGGTGTTCAATCTGAATTCAAGATACATGAAGACGGTTCGTTAAGGTTCGACAACAGGATTTGCATACCCAAGATTCAGCACTCAAGCATGAAATACTTCAGGAGGCACATCAGACCGGTTATACAGTTCATCCGGGAGGTATCAAGATGTATAGAGACTTAAAAGAAATGTACTGGTGGAATAATATGAAGAGAGAGATCACTCAATTCGTGGCTCAATGTTTGGTGTGTCAACAAGTTAAAGCTGAACATCAGAGACCTGCGGGACTACTTCAACCTCTTGATATTCCAGTTTGAAAGTGGGAACATATCACTATGGATTTTGTAACTGGACTATCAAAGACTCCCAGTAAAAATGATGCAGCCTGGGTGATTGTGGACCGATTGACAAAGTCTGCACATTTTCTTCCAATTAGAGTTGGATTTACCTTGGAAAGACTAGCAAAGTTGTATATGAAAGAAATTGTAAGGCTACATGAAATTTCAGTGACCATCGTATCGGATCGAGACACCAGATTTGTATCACAGTTCTGGAAGAGCTTACACAAGGCATTAGGAACAAAATTGAACTTCAGTACAGCTTTTCATCCACAGACTGATGGTCAGTCAGAGAGAACTATTCAGATCTTAGAAGATATGTTGAGAACCTGTATTTTGGATATGAAAAGTTCATGGGATGAGCATCTACCTTTGATTGAGTTCGCTTACAATAACAGTTATCAGGCTAGCATTGGTATGGCACCTTACGAAGCTTTATATGGTAGAAGATGTCGATCACCGATTCACTGGGATGATGTTGGTGAGCGAAGAATATTGGATCCCGAACTTGTTCAACAAGCAGTTGAGAAGATTCAATTAATTAAAGATCGACTTCGGGCAGCACAAAGTAGATAGAAAAGCTATGCAGATAACAGGAGACGGAAATTAGAATTTCAAGTCGGTGACCATGTGTTTCTCAAAGTATCTCCTTCAAAAGGAATTTCAAGATTTGGCATTCGTGGCAAATTGAATCCTAGATATGTGGGTCCGTTTGAGATTTTGGATAGAATTGGTGAGGTGGCTTATCGACTTGCCTTACCCCCTTCACTTGCAGGAGTACATAATGTTTTTCATGTTTCTATGTTAAAGAAATATTTACCAGATCCAAGTCATATTGTGGAACTTGAACCAGTACAAGCCAGGAAGGATCTAACATATGAAGAATATCCGATACGGATCGTAGACCGTAAAGAACAGGTGCTGAGACGTCGCAACATTCCTTATGTCAAGGTACAGTGGAGCCGACATTCAGAAAGAGAAGCTACTTGGGAGCTAGAGGAAGAAATGAAGCATAAATATCCCCAGCTCTTCGAGACTACATGTATGAAAAATTTCGAGGACGAAATTTCTTTTTAGGGGTGAAGAATGTTATAGCCCAAAATCCATTTCAGCCCACAAAAGCCCAAAACGAAAAAAAAAAAATAGAGTTAAACCGGGAAGAAGACTCCCGGTAGGAGTCTTCTTCTCCGATGAGACCCAGGGACTTTAGGAGTCCTAGGATCCCTCAAAATCCTAGGACCCTCTATAAGAAGGTCTCCCCTCTCCTTGGAATCGATCCATCAGCCTCTTCCCTCTCTCCTTCTCTCAATTTTTCTCGAAATAGAGCCGCGGACACCGTTGTGAATCCCGTCGCGATTGCCCGCCGACGAGGTCCCAAGAGGCCGAGGTAAGCTCTTCTCTTTTTCCCCTCTTCCTTCCCTTTCCTTCCATGCCCTTGTGCATGGTGGCCGGCGACGAGCGTCGTCGATTTTTGGTCGGGAAAGACCCCTGTTTTTGGGCTTATTTTTCGTGAATCTCCGGCGCCGCCGATCGGAATTGATCGCCGGCCATGTTTCCTCCGTGACCGGAGGAGATGGCCCCGTCGGCCGCCGGCCTCCGCCGTGGCGGCCGCGGCCCGAACGGCCGTTCAAAGCCTGAGGACCAAGAGTCCTCTGTTCCGGCACGGGAAGAAGAAGAAGAAGAAGGAGAAAAAAAAAGAAGAAAAGGAAAAGAAAAAGAAGAAAAAGAAGAAAAGAAAAAGAAGAAAAAGAAGAAAAAGGAAAAGAAAAAGAAAAAAAAAAAAGAGAAGGGGCGGAGAGAGAGAAACTCTCTCTCTCTCTCTCTTTAGATTTTAGGATTTATGGAATTAATTTATTAAAAAAAATTAGCAATAAAAATAAAAATAAAATTAGGATGTCCATGGATTAATTCGAAAAAAACCAAGATGCTGTCGACGAATTGATCCTCGTGGGGACATTAGATTTTTAATAATTTAGTTATTTTTAATTTGATAAAAATTTGATTTAAAATAT